>NC_056728.1:317572501-317577501 GCF_019279795.1 Protopterus annectens
AGCAATGTTGAAGTAACCATCAAATGCTGTTCATATAAAAATATACGGTCATATCTGTATTGAAAACAGCGTCTCTTAAACTAAGTAACTGTACTAAATCCGAAATCAAAAACAAAAAACATGTCATGCATCTTAATGAGGTATTCCTGCAGGTATCATGGTTATAGACATGCCACATCAATCCAAAATGTTAAAATCTAAGAACCAAGAAAATCAAGCAGAAATTACATAACTATTGTTATCGTCTTCAAGATAAACTATCGAAAGTACATTGTACCTTAAAGAAAGAAAAAAAATTGTAGAATCCTCGCCATGGTAAAACTATAAATGTTACTACTAAAATAAAAATTCGACTATAACCAAACAATACTGATCAGAATGCGACATGGTCAAGTGACAAAAACTGTCCTATCATAAATAATGCAAATATCTAAACACATTCCCTGGGATTCAGTAAGGTTCCATGCAAGAATAGCTTATTCCTGCATGGAAACGTCCTTTTAAGAACAGCATGGCAGCGCTCCATGCATAGTAATGAACTGCCTTTGCTCCTAAACAGACATGGAGTGTGGACAAGTGCAGGGGGGTGTGTCTAAGAGCAGAGCTCTCACAATACACATGCCCCTGCACTCAGGAAGTGCCACCCGGCAATTATAATGAGTGAGAATGCTCATAGGAGGCTGCATACCTCCCAACTGTACAAACCATCCCAGAATGTCCATTGTCACGCCCAAACAGCACCCCAATTGTCCTGGCAAATCACTGGGATGATCTCAGGATTGAAGTCGGTAAATAATGCATACATTTCAGTGTCAGACTTCAAATCCATCATAAAATGTGTATTAAAACAAATCCTGTTACTCTAGCAACTGTCCCAAGTTTATAAGAGCAATAATGAAAATATGTCCATAGTTGTACCACAATTTGTCAAGCTTTGTCCAGATAGTGTGCCTGAAGAGTTTGAGAGGTATGGCGGGTTGCTAGGATGTCTGCCAAATGTGCAGATGCATGCAGGAATCCACAGCAATAAGTGAAACCTGTCCCTTCCAAGAGAAAATAGCAGTGGAGAATTTTTTTTATCAAACAGATTAAATTTAACAGTAGGTGCGCGTATTTTCCCATTGCTTGGCTATGCATACTGTAGCTTAAATAGAACAAGAAGATAAATAGCAAGATACATGCAAGTAAAGCAGTATTGCAATAGTGTAGTGGTCAGAGTGTTCACTTTGTAAGTTGTCATTCCTGGTTCGATTCTCACTGCAGTAAATTCCATTTTCCATGTGAAATCAGGTTATGAACATTTTTATTTTGCTGTATAACCTACTAAATAACATATATTTGTGAACTGGCGTACGGCATTAAATGCAGATGTGAGGTGTCATTGTAATAATGTGGTAAAATCCACAGATAAACACAAGTGCCCCATACAGTATATGTACACATGAATCAGGGATACGAAATGAAGATATAATGTGTAATGAATGATGAAGCCATAGAGTATCCAAATCTACCACTTTCCCAAGAGCCATGTTTCATTTCTGTCGAAATTAGTGTGGGGGCAAGAGGGAGTAAGCAGTTTTAAGCAGTAGTAAATGGGTTTACGCCCGTTTGTGCAGGGGTAAGCAATGCACACACAGGTTAAGCAATATTGAAGCTAACTCCCTGTAAGCATATTTAACCTGAAGTTAGCATTGTTTGTCATCACGCAAACCCACGCAATCCCACTTACAACTGCTTAAAAGTGCCTTAATCATTCTGTATCCAATAGCCGCTGTTCTGCCTAGCAACAAAATAAACAGCCCTTGAACCCAGGACCCTCTACACTATAGTCACAGTAGTTAACCAGTAAGCCATCACAGCAGTACATAAGAGTGAGGTATCCCCAAACAGATCCTCACTATAGCAAAATCACAATTTACATGTGAAAGGAATCTATATACACTTTTATGTTGTATAACCTACTACATAACATAAATATGTGAAATGGAGTACTGCATTAAGTCCAGATGTGAGGTGTCATTGTAATAAAGTGGAGAAATCCCCCAATAAACACAAGGATTCCATACAGTGTACGTACACATGAATCACAGATACTAAACAAATATATAATGTAATGAATGATAAATCAATGCCAAACAGCAAATAGTGTGCAAATTTAAAATTAAGCAACGCTAAGCATTGCACACTCCTGCTTACTAGGTGTAAGCAATGTGTAGGCCAGCTAAATCAATTTGTCCATTGGTATACCCCTTTAAGCAATGCCAACCTTAGGTAAGCAGGTTTGCCCATAGCTTAGCATTTTCAAAACCATCCAATCATGACAATGTGTAGGAAATTGACCTGATTTAAACCCCACAGGTGGGAATCTCATAACTGGTTGCAGCTTCTTCCTGTAGGCACTATGGCTGGTGTGGGTGATGGATCGTGCTTCCAGACACAGCTCTGGGGCATCCAGGAGTCCAAAGTCATGGCAGGACTCTTTGTTAAAAACCATGACCAGAGACTGCTGCAGGGCCAGTACCAGGGTTCCCAATATAAAGCGGAATCCTGGGACTGTCTCACCCATAGCAGGACATGCATCACTATGCCAACCTGAAACGGTGGAAGAGTGAGCTCTTGGATCAGTGGATCCAAGAAGCTAGGCAGACGGGTGATGTCCCAGTCATGTGTAAGTATCATTCTACTACCTGTTTAATAATTGCCAGCTCATGTATATTATGGATAGGTATGGCTAAATATTCCTCATGTCTTTGACAGCTGCAGATGAGTGGGCTGTGAATCTGGAAGCCCATGCCTCTAGGCTGCAGAGGCTGTGTCGAGAGGCAGGTTAGTAATAATCTTGCATGTACTGTCATAAGAAATAAATCTAAAAGTAGTAGAAAGCTAATTGCCAGTATAAAACCTGTATTGTGTATGGCATGTACTGAATAAACCAGACAATATGGCAGGAAGAGTCTCATATAGGTTGTATGTAAATAAAAGGGTAACAGTCTGACAATAAAGGTCTAACTCCTGGACTGCTTGTGTTTACTCTGATATCATATGGTAATGTAGTTTTGCATTCTCTTAATAGTACTGTTGTATTAAGCATTGTTACCCACACTGTGCTACATAAATAAAATGTGTAGGAATGTCTGTATACGACTGTTGTAATCACAAGGTCATATTGTACAACTGAGAGAGTCTTAGACAGAAAACAGTGAAAAGATAGACAACATAATCCAAATAGCACACTCAAATGAGACGTGAAGTGTTGTATTTTTAGCACACACAGCCATGGTTCGAATCCTGGGAGTCGTACTAAGCTGTATGCAGAATCATACACCACAACTGTACAGATATTGTCAGAAAGTCCAGATAATTGGTGTAAGTCCCCTGCTTGTCACCCTGTCCCCCTGGCAAATCAGTGAGATGATCCCAGACGTTTAGTCAGCAAATAATGACATATAACTGATTGTCAGACATCATAACTGTCAGAAATATATCTATAAGAACAAACCTGTCTCTAGCAACTCACCAAACTATGATGAGAGTTGTTGTTGTTGTTTGTCTTTTTGGCTTTTCCCAGTAAGAGGTTGCCACAGCGCTATGATTGGCAGTAGATTTTTTATGGTGCAGAGTTGCCAACCCTACGCACAACTTTCAGTGAAGGCACGAGTAATAAGCAAAATATGTCCCATCTCTACCCCCATGTTGTAAAGCTATGACCAGAGTGTGTGTAGTAATAGAGTGAGACATATGTGCATAGTAATAATGTGAAATCTGGTAATATGTGTGGCAACATTCAAATAGTGTTAACAAACAAGTCTGTCAGATACAAAAATTGTGCCTAGAAATAAAAGATTGAAATCCTGGACAGGTACTGTTTAGTCTGGTATTGTATGGCAGTGTTAGTGTTGCAATATCTCTGAATAATAAGGTATTACTCATCACTGTCATCCACACAGTGCTACATAATAAAACTGCCTAGGAAACCCTGTATAAGAGTGTTGTACAAGGTCAGATTGTAAAACCATGGGAGACTTATAGATAGAAATAAGAGAAAAGATACACAGCAATATATATATAGCACTCTCAACTGTGATGTACACTGCTTTAGTTTTAGCAGACACAGCCATGGTTCGAATCCTGGGAGTGGTAGTAAGCTGTATGCAGAATCATATCCCTCAACTGTACAGATCTGCCAGAATGTCCAGATAATTGCCCCATATCTGCTGCCTGTTACCTTGTCCCCCTGGCATATCAGCGTGATGATCTCTGACATTTAGGCAGCATTTAATGTCATATAACTGACTGTCAGGCCTGTAAATATTTGGAAAAAGTATATGAAAACAAACCTGTCATTGTAGCAACTCACCAAAGGTTTATGAGAGCAATAGTCAAAATATGTCCCAGTTTCACCTGCATGTTGTCAAGACATGCCCAGAGTGCGTGCAATAAGAGATGGAGCAGTATGTTCAGAACATCAACCTGGAATCCGGGAATATGCATAGAAACACTCAGGTAGTGTTAACAAGCAATACCTTCACAGGTATACCAGGTAAGAGGTGTATACTGTAGGTAAAACACAGTTCATGTATATAGTTGTCTACAACCATACCACTGTCCAAACTAAGGCATAGGGTAGTGTAATAATATCTGTAAGGTACAGATCACAGCACTGACTAAGTAAGTAAGTAATGAAAACTACAGGGATATACAAGTTGTTAATTTACATCTTTCTCTCCCCCCCACCATATCTGCAGCAATAAACTAAATATACAACTCAATCAGTATGTGTACAATTAAATCTACTGTTGGGACATATATCCTAGTCTTTGATAAATACTGAAATTTGTTTCTATGCATGTGCCATGTTGGAATACTCTCACACTAGTGGCATGCTGCCATCAATGTACCTGCATGCTGTTATAATGGCCACTGTCGTTCCATATATGCATGTGTTCTGTTTGCTATGCAACTTTTCCATATCTGGTGTTTTGGGTCAATAGGAATATCTA
>NC_056728.1:317585001-317590001 GCF_019279795.1 Protopterus annectens
GCAGGTCCCTCTGGTATGCCTCCAGGGCAGCAGCCTGTAGCTGGTGAGTATGGTGTTTGTTCAGGTTTGCCAATACACTGGTCATGTTATGGCCATGGTATATTCCATGCACTTATTTAACACACCTACCCATAATGCATGCTGTACATGTTTACGTATTGTTGCTGTTACCTGCACTGCATTACAATGGTCACTATGATGGTGTATCTGAAGGGTATGTCAGACTCCTGCATATATAGCTAACATCCTCTCATTGCAAAATGTGTACACAGAGATAAACATAATGGTGGGACAAAT
This sequence comes from Protopterus annectens, assembly GCF_019279795.1. NCBI lineage: Eukaryota > Metazoa > Chordata > Ceratodontiformes > Protopteridae > Protopterus > Protopterus annectens. The sequence continues at coordinate 317,585,299 of NC_056728.1, forward strand.
GACCTACAGTAGGGACATTTCTGAAACATCACCCTTATACAGTGCTACAACAGTGTATATACCAGTATTAGAATGGCAACTGTTACAGATCTACACTGCGGCATATCACAATACTGCAGTCCACATCCCTTACAACCTGTAATGTGGTCCTAACATGAGCAATGATTGTATAACATGGAATCCTATATTAGGACAGCAAATATGGAGAATACATACCTTCACAAACACTGGAAGCAATGTGTGCATATACTCCAGATAAAATATAGTGGAAGCAGCTGTTGAGGTACTGACAGCATGCATTCTTCATGAGTATGGACCTTCCAGTAAGTACAGGTCCCCAGTGTCACACTAAGAAATGGTCTGCTTGGCCATCAAATGTGCCCACTTACCTGCAACAGAGGCAACCATGGCTTGCACACATCTTACATGCCATGGCATGGACCCCATACCCAACAGGTAGCACCCAGGAGTTGGACATAAAGCCATACCTCACCATTGCATATACCATGGCAAACAAGGCAGACAGTTATGTATGTGGTGAGGATGTATGAGACAGGATTAATGTAGAAAATAAACAGATGGCCATCCAAGACAGAGGATGTCACATGTAGCAAACCGGTCATGCAGGCTGCTTAGTAACATGCCACAACACTGAGGGAGTTGCAGGAATGTCTAGCAAGTACTAGCTTTGTAGTACCCATGTCAGCAATTGCCTGGGCTCTGCATACATGTGGTCCATGGGTTAGGGCAATCAGATGGGACAGTTGTACCACAGAAAACATCAGCCAGGCCTCACTACAGGTAGCATAAGCATAACAGAAAAGGTCCCCAAAAGGCATGTACTGCAATGTGTACTGGTGTACCCAGACCATGTTGGAAACCTACAGACAGTATCAAGTAAGATATATGTGCTGCACAACCAACACCTCACTCCACCTCAGGCCCACCATCCCTATCTGTACCTTGCTGGTGCTAGTGTACACCTGTATGTTTGCCATTCATTAGCTGTGACTAGGCTGGTACATATGGCATTCAGTATTTGGGACACTGCAAAATGACATTTTGTCTGTAAGTGCAATCTGGAGGAGTGGAGGGGGGTTGATGTATGTACAATGTGTGTGTGTGTGCGTGTGTGCGTGTGTGCGTGTGTGTGTGTGTGTGTGTGTGTGTGTGTGTGTGTGTGTGTGTGTGTGTGTGTGTGTGTGTGTGTGTGTGTGTGTGTGTCCATGTATGCACATGTGTGAGTGTGGGGTTGTCATACCTCTCGACTTCCCTTTGAAATTGTGCAGTACATGGACATGGACAGAGACATGAGACACCAAGAATACTTGTCTGACATGTAATCTCAGGACAGTTGATAGTATAATAAGGTCTGTAGCATGGAACATGCATTGGGAGGAAACTAGACACCAATACTGTTATAATTGCAATCAGCAGACAGGTGAAAAATACCCACTTATGCAGCACTACAGCTGCATTGGGGAATTACTAGACAACACCAGAGAGTGTTTCTAAATATTACTGTAGTTCACATAAAAAGTTAATAGAGCAACAGATCTTGCATCTACTGAACAATAGGTAATTATGACACTCCAGTGCATGACAGTATTGAGTGACTGTAGTAGCCCCTAACATGTGGGGGCCATGCTCAAGATGTCTGGGCAAACCCAGGTTGAACACTGGATGACAGCAGTGAGTCTTTGGAAAAACGACTCCAATCAAGTCAGAGATTTAATGGGGTAGCAGGTTATGTTTTGTGATCACTTGTCTAGGCAATTAGAAGAATTATACTTTAATGATTGGTATTAATGATTGTAAGTTTCCAAGACTGATGCAGGATGAGAAACTTAAGAGAATAACCTAGGGACAGTCTGTAAACTCAGGGACAGGTAAGTATTATGGTGGAATGTCACTGTGTGTGTGTGTGTGTGTGTGTGTGTGTGTGTGTGTGTGTGTGTGTGTGTGTGTGTGTGTGTGTGTATGGTTAAGCAATGATGTACAGGTCTTAAAGTGCATTTCTTGTTTTCCCCTCACAGGTGGCAAGGTGGGTCAGGGTCCCTCCTGCAGTTGGTGTCCATACAGACATTGAAAATGAAGATCGGTGTGTTGAGGCACAGGCGAGGTTGTCAGAGGCTGAAACTGCGCCATCATTTGACATCCTGCTGTTATCCACCCCATCCACACACACAGTCACAGTGACTATACATACCCCATCACCAGTGGCCATAGCAGAGGGACAGTTGGCAGTTGGTAGCAGTGCAAAGGACAGTGTGGTATCTATGGTACGTGTGTCTGGACACAGCAGCCATAGCCAGATGTCTGGCAGGGTACCACATAGGCAGATGTACAGGGGTGCTCATTGGAGGGCTGCTGGTCATCATGCCCCTGGCAGAAGTGCCACATCTGGTACCACCAGATGCATGTTTCAGGCTGTCATGGAGGTGCAGGCATGTATGGAACAGTACACCAGACAGGCTCTGAGGCTGCAGAGGGCTACTATTTCAGCTGTTACTGACAACATCCCTGACCTTGCAGGTGCCCTCTTATTATACAGAGGTCATGCATAGATGGTGGGGTGAGATGGCGGGACTCCTCGAACGTGGATTGTTCGTGCTTGAGCATGTGGTGGGAGTGGTGCGATGGCCACTTGGACGCAGGCCAGCAACACCAACAGCTGGAGGTCAATGGGGACATGCAAGGACACCAAGCTGCTCCCATAGTGGCAGTACCAGCCCAAGCACTGCAGGGGGGTGCTGTCCACAACACACCACAGCAGGCCACATGCACGTGGCCCTGGCCAGTCCCAGGAGAGATCTGGTTCCCGCAGACATTTGTCATCATCAGGGGAGAGTACCATATCATGGCTTGTACCTGGACATGCCCATAGAACCCCTGGCAGGCACAGTTCTTATGTCCATGGCTGGAGGTGGTGAACTGCACACCCTGCCAAGTATGGTCTGCAGCTGTCCAACAAACACCTGTATAGGGCAGCCACATGGCAGAACTGTGTGCATGCATACTCACACACAATACAAACACAGCTAGGGCAACCCCATACCTACACACACCACATCACCATGGCTATATCAATAATTAAGACCCCTCACTCACACATGGTGTCAAATGTATGGCTCAGCCTAGGTCTCTGGCAAACCAACAACACACCCTGTGCATATGATGATACCTATGCCACATCCCTGTCATCCATAACATCAATGCAGGGACAGGCTAATATGGTTCTGATGCACAGGGTGACTGTACTATGGTGTACCAATGTACTGCTGTGTAACATGTTGCCAGAAGTAAAGTTTAATGCTTACATGTCAGGAAGTGTAGCTTCCCAGCCATGATGCATTATAGCTGTTATTAACATTGAGTAATTGTGGTCTCAATAATGTTATCCGTTTGTGTTGTAGGTGTCCATGTGTCAGCAGGAGGATGGTCTGCTGTCATATCCTACAAGGGGTATGACACTGTGGTGACACCTTGGCTGTGCCATATCCTGGGCACAGGTGAACACATGTCACAGGTTTGTATAACAGTTACTGCCTGTGCCACATGGCTGATAGGTCTGGGCATGGTGTATACAGGTGAGTGCATGGTGGCTGCTGTTAGTAGCCCTTCTACAGTGGACAATGGTAAGTGTACTGGGTGCTGCACAACACATGTTTGTGTATAACACACACAGAGGCTTTGGTGTTGATACACTACACAGAGAATACTATACACATGGATGTATGCACCTGTGCAAGGAACCCATTGTAGATTATGTAATTCCACCAAGCCAGAATAGACACAACAACACATTGGGGAATAAGCAGTCCGCTAGTTTAATGTCATTGACGATGGTACTGGCAGGGTATATGTCCCCTTCCCCAATGTAGTGCAATCCTCATCTCAGTAAACATATGTGTGCTGGTGTGGGTGGCACATCCCTACCCTTTGGAGGGTGAGAGGTGTTGTAGAACCGCAGATAGTGGAATAGACAACTACCTAACCTGTTAACATGACCTGTACAGTATTATGGCCAGCTAAGTGGGAGGATACACTCAACAGTAACTGCAATATTGTTGGCTGTGTCCACAACAGCCACACCCAGCTATATATACCAACCCCAGTATCACTGCACACCTATACAGTGGGGAAGAGGCCATTTACACATCTAACATGAGTTGTGATGGAATGTATGTCCACAGAATGATACCTGTGAAATGTTAGCATATGTCAGGCAGTTCTTGGACAGATGACCTCCTGGGACATGTATATTCTGCAAACTGAAGTAGATTCCTCCACATACATGCCCACTCTTAATTAGCAACACTGGGACTAGACCCCTACCTAGGTATGTAGTGCTACAGATGTGTGTGGCTTTAATTGCACATGCCACACAACTTTTAGGATGAGGTGTGTTCCAGGTTACATGTTACATGAAGAACATCCCCAGGCATGTACAGTATGGTAATGGGGGTGTACTGGCAGTTTATGGGACAATACATAGTGTGACATACATACACACATTGACAAACACATAACAGTCAGACACACATCTGAGAGACCTGGGCCTATCAGTGCTAACTACCTTGTTAGTGTGTCCATTGTGTCACAGGTAGGTTACACACAGCACACACATAACTGGGCTGGATAGTGTTATCAGTTACCTGTATGGCTGATGGTGACAGTGGTCCCCATACAGTGGAACATGG